>NW_027496819.1:0-38331 GCF_021521415.1 Bidens hawaiensis | reverse complement strand
AACTTGTCCAAAATCGCATTTCACGTGGACACACTGGTAACTCGACACATGAAGTGTTGGTACTAGGATTTGTACTGCACTGGCAGGTTTACAGTAAGTGTACACATATGTGAGTTACTAATGTGTCATATGGAGCATGTTTTTGCACTAGGAGTATAGGTTCCTGATGCTAGACAGTCGCTATCTAGTCAAAAACAATTAAAACAAGTCTCTAATAACCTAAGCAAGCTATGGTAAGTAGGGTGTCGAACCACGAGGAGTATGTGATCAGTGCAACGTGTAACCAAATTATGATATTATTTGTGACACCCGGTAATTTCCTAACCCTATAAACTAAGTAATCAACCTAATAATTAGGTGATTGTGAATATTATGCGCGCTAAATTAGAATCAGCGCGGGCATGTTATGTGCGCCCTGCGCGAGCGCGCTATGTTAGAATCAGCGCGGGCATGTTATGTGCGCCCTGCGCGAGCGCGCGATGTAAGAACCAGCGTGGGCATATGTTATGTGCGCCATGCGCGAATGTTTTGGCTTTATGTTTTCATGTAACTTAACTTTATGTCGTCTGATGGGTTGACCGTCCCGCATGATGCTAAGGCGGATGCATCCCAAATCGTTTATGCGCGTGCGGAAGTGGAACTAACCTCCCCGCATGGCGGGAACATTGAGAGTTAGTTTGTCTGAAGCTCCAATATGGAATTGACTTCAACATAACTGATCACTATGTTGAAATACCAAGACCACCTGGAGAATCTACAAATGAAACTCAATGTCCCTGACTGCGAGAAGGTTATGTACCTACCCGCAGCAAAGAAATGTCCTTCACGCAGAAAGCTATGCGCACAAAGTTATACGCGCAGAACACTTAGCCTAATATCCGGATATAAGGGATTATTCCCGCCCAAAAAGGAAACAGTTGCGTGTTTCAGAGATTTCTACTTTTTAACTGTACACTGACAAAAGCACCTGAAAAAGCATACTGTAACATGAAAAGTCAACTGTCAGCCACCCTACTCTCACCAACCACAGACCTGCATGTCCTGTCCAAATCAAATCAAAATCTTTTATCCACTCCTCCACTTTTAAATAAATAATAATAATTTCCATACTTTATCATCATTACACCTAGATATGAAAAGATTACAATCCCCTAAAGCAAGGGATAGTGTCCCCTTGAGTTTGCCTATAAATATGTAACCTAAATTATCACCCAAAACACACTTCAAACTTCTCTCTTAAGAACTGCAAACTTGCACTAATCATCTCCCAAGCATCCGTTATTTTCAATTCTGTTCCTGTTACTAGACCTTCAATTCCGAGGCCAACACCAAGAAAACCCGAATCTCGATTAATCCCTTAACAAGAACCACAGGTGAGTCTCACAGCCCCTATTTTCACTATTTTCACTGTTTTTAAACTGTTTTCGGGGCGAGGGACACGTACTTAAATTACGATTTATCATGGTATACTTACAAGTTATGTAAACGATTGTGTTTAAATTATGTTTCATGATGAGCAATGCAAACGGTTATCTATGGTTTACGATGTATGTGCGCCAGAATTCGAGTAAGTGATCACTTTACCATTGGAACTCTAAGGATAGGGACTGCTGGTTTGATCAACCCACTCGTAGGGGTCGCACCTCTTTGCATGGACGAGTGCCTAGTATGGTCATGGGGCAGTACTATGGGATTGAGCCCGCTCGTAGGGGTCGCACCTCTTTGCATGGACGAGCGCCTTGTTTTCCGGCACAACGTCCGCGCGTAACCCGCGGGACGGTATTATTTCGCTCGTAGTGGCAGCGCCACTTACATAGACGAGCACGGTTCTCAGAAACGTCCGCGCGTAACCCGCGGGACGGTATTACATTATTTTAGCTCGTAGTGGCAGCGCCACTTTGCATGGACGAGCACGTTTTCCAGAAACGTTCGCGCGTAACCCGCGGAACGGTCCTATCAGAAATATGTTGTCAGATCTATGTTTTCATACGGTTTATCAAGCATATGTTTAGACATGAAATCAGAAATGTGTTTTAATATGATTTTCGCCAAGACTATGACGCGATACGATTTATCAAGTTACTAAAACTTGTGAACTCACTCAGTTTATACTGATTCAAATGTTTTACGTGTCTTTCAGGAGATAACTAGGTAGCGCATGGAGTCACACTTAGAGCACCTCACGCTGAACATCTAAAACTAGCTTTTTGGAAGATTTTAGTTCTATCCCTTCGATGCGCGTGGTTGTTCCCGCCGCGCAAGGGGATATGGCGTGGAAATCTTCAACAGTTTTTATACTTGGATGTTTTTATGTAATTTTTAAACAATGTAATGTATTTGTATTAAACATTTCACGCGCAATGAAAATCTTACTTTGAATGTTTGCAATGGCCCGTGCTTAAGTATCAATCCCCACTCGCGCGCGCCCGGCTGTTTCCGCCGTTCAGGGCCGGGTGTGACAGATTGGTATCAGAGCACTGGTTATAGCGAACTAGGAAAAGAAGTTTTAACCTAGACTATAACCGTTGGGGAATCGCATGAAATATTTTTCAAAGAAAATATTTTCAAAAGAAACTATACACACACTTAGGAACACGGGTCACACATTGTCTAGTGAATAAAGATAAGAACATTATGTGCTCAGAGTACATGCGCTAAGTTTGATATATTTTCACTCTTTTAAAGCGAGAATGCCTCCAACTAGAGCCAAGGGAATTACCATGACACCCGAGGAACTCGCGGAAATAATCGCGCAAGCGATCGCAACTCATGAGGCCAGCAAGGCCGAATCAAGTCAGGGTCGTCAGAACGAGACCCCAGAACCCGAATCAGGAGCCTTGGACAAAGGGTGCTCCTATAAGACATTTATGGCCTGTAGGCCTTGGCCATTCAAGGGTACCGAAGGGGCCATTGGGCTCTACAACTGGATTGACAAGATGGAGACAGTTCTCTCCATTAGCGGATGTAGTGAGAACCAGAAGGTCCTTTACGCGACCTGCATGTTCCAAGAAGCAGCTTCGTCTTGGTGGAAGCTTCAAGTGAAGACTTTGGGGCGAGAAGTTGCTCTTCACAAGACCTGGGAGGAACTGAAGGAAATGTTGATGAGAAAGTTATGCTCTCGCGCAGAAATTCAGAGTCTGCAGCAGGAATTCTGGAACCACGCCATGGTAGGAACGGATATCGACGCCTACAACAACCGGTTCAACGAGCTTTGCCAATTGGTGCCAGACATGGCAAACACGGAGGAAAAGAAGATCGAGAGATATATCTTTGGGTTACCTCCTGTTGTTAGGGTTCCGCTCAACGCCGCAGCGCCTCCAACCTTTGATGAGGCGGTAGCGCGGGCCATCACCCTTACAAGGGATACGGTCCGTGCGGGTATGTTGACTACGCGCGGAAACGAGCAGCGAACCTCTGACTCCAAGAGGAAATGGAACTCTCACCACCGAGGGTCCGACTCCAAGCAGCCACCGTTCAAGAAGCAGGAAAGCGCAAGGGCTTACGCGATCCAAGCCGCGGAGCCATCAAGGAGAGGATACAGCGGGCCTCGCCCATGGTGCAGCAAATGCAAGTATCACCACGAGGGTGAATGCGCAAGAATCGAATGCGCCAAATGTGGCAGACCAGGGCACAAGGCGATGAATTGCCGTATCAGAGAAGCTGGAGCGAGTGACAACTGCTACGCATGCGGGAAGCCAGGGCATTTTAGTCGGGATTGCCCACAAAAGGGAAACCAAGCTCGCGGGAGAGCTTTTGTGATCGGCGCGGGTGAAGCTAAAGAAGAGCCGAATGTGGTAACCGGTACGTTTTTGCTTAACGGCCATTTTGCATCTGTTTTATTTGATACTGGCGCTGACCTAAGTTTTATATCCGCTGAGTTTAAAGACTCCCTAGGCCTAGCAACCAGTAGGCTAGACACACCTTATACTATAGAACTAGCCAATGGTAGGCAGTTATGCGCGAACGAAAGAACTGAACAATGTGTAATAGTCATGGGAGGTCACGGGTTCAATATTAACTTGTTGCCAATAGACTTGGGAAGTTTTGACATTGTGGTAGGTATGGATTGGTTAGTCGAGAACCACGCGGAGGTTATCTGCCATGAGAAACAGGTTCGGGTCCCACTGTTGAACGGAGAAACCTTGGTAATTCAAGGGGAAAGAAGGGGAGTTGCGACAAAACTAATTTCGTGCCTAAAGGCGCGCAAGTGCCTAAGGAAAGGGTGCTACGCCTTCCTGGCGCATGTCGTAGAGAAGAAAGGAGATGAACGAAGAATTGAAGACTTACCAGTAGTGCGCGAATTTCCAGAAGTTTTTCCTGAAGATTTTCCCGGATTACCGCCGCCGCGACAAGTCGAATTTCGTATTGATTTAGTCCCAGGAGCTGCGCCAGTAGCTCGAGCGCCTTATCGATTAGCTCCATCTGAGATGCAAGAGCTATCCAATCAGTTACAGGAAATATTGGATAAGGGTTTCATACGCCCAAGCTTTTCACCTTGGGGAGCTCCAGTACTGTTTGTTAAGAAGAAGGATGGTTCGTTCAGAATGTGTATTGACTATAGGGAGCTGAACAAGCTGACAGTCAAGAATCGGTACCCCTTACCGAGGATTGACGACTTATTTGACCAGTTGCAGGGATCCAGTTATTATTCGAAGATAGATCTATGGTCAGGATACCACCAACTTAGGGTCCATGAGGAAGATGTGCCGAAAACAGCCTTCCGAACTAGATACGGCCATTATGAGTTCTTAGTGATGCCTTTCGGGCTAACTAATGCGCCGGCTGTATTCATGGATCTGATGAACCGCGTGTGCAAACTATACTTGGATAAGTTTGCGATTGTGTTTATAGATGATATTCTGATTTACTCTCGGACCAAGGCCGAGCATGAGCAACACCTGAGATTGATTTTGGAATTGTTGAGGAAAGAAAAGTTGTATGCGAAGTTTTCCAAGTGTGAGTTTTGGCTTAGGGAAGTTCACTTTCTCGGTCACGTTGTAAACGAGAAAGGAATACACGTTGATCCTTCCAAAGTCAAGGCCATCGAAAACTGGGAAGCACCAAAAACCCCAACTGAGGTGAGGCAATTCCTAGGACTAGCTGGCTACTATCGACGCTTCATTGAGAACTTCTCCAAGATAGCTCTACCACTGACCGCGCTAACTCAGAAAGACAAGAAGTTTGTTTGGGGCGAAAATCAGGAAGCGACATTTCAAATGTTAAAACAGAAGTTATGTAGTGCGCCAATTTTGTCTCTGCCCGAGGGGACGGATGACATCGTCGTTTACTGCGACGCTTCACATCAGGGACTCGGATGTGTCCTTATGCAGCGAGACAAAGTCATAGCGTATGCCTCGCGCCAACTCAAGACCAATGAAAAGAACTACACAACGCATGATCTGGAACTTGGAGCGGTTGTCTTCGCGCTAAAGATTTGGCGCCATTACCTCTATGGTACAAAGTGTGTAATCTTTACGGATCACAAGAGCCTTCAACATATATTCGATCAAAAGGATTTAAACATGAGGCAACGAAGATGGGTGGAGTTGTTGAATGATTATGATTGTGAAATTAAGTACCAACCTGGAAAGGCGAATGTGGTAGCAGACGCGCTAAGTAGGAAGGAGCGAATAAAAACGCTACGAGTCAAAGCTCTAAGGTTGACCATTCGCGCAGATCTCTCTACCCGCATCCGAGACGCTCAGCAAGAAGCCTTGAAACCAGAGTTTGTTAAAAACGAATCCCTTGGGGGTATGATTAAGAGTTTGGAACTTAAAGAGAACGGCAATCTATATTTCGCTAACCGCATATGGGTCCCTCTCAAGGGAGGATTGCGCGAGCAAGTATTAAACGAAGCTCACAAAACGCGATATTCTGTACATCCTGGCGCAGACAAGATGTACCAAGATGTTAAAGCACTGTATTGGTGGCCCAATCTGAAGGGCGCCATCGCGACGTATGTCAGTAAGTGCCTGACGTGTTCGAAGGTGAAGGCTGAATACCAGAAACCATCAGGGTTGCTTCAACAGCCAGAAATTCCTATGTGGAAGTGGGAACAAATCTCTATGGACTTCATTACCAAACTGCCAAGGACACCTGGGGGTTACGACACGATCTGGGTTATTGTAGATCGGCTAACTAAGTCAGCGCACTTCCTGCCGATCAAGGAAACCGATAAGATGGAAAAGTTAGCCCGATTGTATATTCGAGAAGTAGTTTCAAAACATGGAGTCCCAGTGTCCATCATTTCTGATAGAGATAGTCGGTTCACCTCAAGGTTTTGGAGATCGTTACAAGGGGCTTTAGGTACTCGTCTTGACATGAGTACGGCATATCATCCCCAAACGGATGGGCAAAGCGAGCGAACAATCCAGACATTGGAAGATATGCTGCGCGCTGTGCGCAATCGATTTCGGAGGTAGCTGGGATACTCACCTCTCATTGGTTGAATTTTCTTACAACAACAGTTATCACACAAGCCTCAAGGCTACGCCGTTTGAAGCTTTGTATGGGCGCAAGTGTAGATCCCCACTGTGCTGGGCTGAAGTGGGTGACAAGCAAATGACTGGTCCAGAATTGATCCAAGAAACAACAGACAAGATTTTTCAGATACGGGATCGCCTTAAGACAGCGCGCGATAGACAAAAGAGCTACGCAGATGTGCGAAGGAAACCGTTGGAGTTTCAAGTAGGGGATAGAGTACTTTTGAAAGTCTCTCCATGGAAAGGAGTCCCCCGTTTCGGCAAGCGAGGAAAGTTGAATCCGCGCTACATTGGACCATTTGAGATCCTGGAAAGGATCGGTCCGGTTGCTTATAAACTCCGTTTACCCGCCGAACTCAGTGGAGTTCATGATACGTTCCATGTATCCAACCTCAAAAAGTGCTTATCTGAAGAAACGTTGATTTTGCCGTTGGAAGAGATTCACATCGACAAACAACTGCACTTCGTAGAAGAACCTATAGCAGTAACCGATTGGAAATAACAAAAGTTACGCAGAAGCAGAATCAAGTTAGTAAAGGTTCAATGGAACTCAAGGCGTGGGCCTGAATTCACTTGGGAAAGAGAAGACCAGATGCGCATGAAATACCCACACCTCTTTCAGAGCATGGCTTCTGCCAGCGACGTCTCCTAAATTTCGGGACGAAATTCTCTTAACAGGGGGAAAATGTGACACCCGGTAATTTCCTAACCCTATAAACTAAGTAATCAACCTAATAATTAGGTGATTGTGAATATTATGCGCGCTAAATTAGAATCAGCGTGGGCATGTTATGCGCGCCCTGCGCGAGCGCGCTATGTTAGAATCAGCGCGGGCATGTTATGTGCGCCCTGCGCGAGCGCGCGATGTAAGAACCAGCGTGGGCATATGTTATGTGCGCCATGCGCGAATGTTTTGGCTTTATGTTTTCATGTAACTTAACTTTATGTCGTCTGATGGGTTGACCGTCCCGCATGATGCTAAAGCGGATGCATCCCAAATCGTTTATGCGCGTGCGGAAGGGGAACTAACCTCCCCGCATGGCGGGAACATTGAGAGTTAGTTTGTCTGAAGCTCCAATATGGAATTGACTTCAACATAACTGATCACTATGTTGAAATACCAAGACCACCTGGAGAATCTACAAATGAAACTCAATGTCCCTGACTGCGAGAAGGTTATGTACCTACCCGCAGCAAAGAAATGTCCTTCACGCAGAAAGCTATGCGCACAAAGTTATACGCGCAGAACACTTAGCCTAATATCCAGATATAAGGGATTATTCCCGCCCAAAAAGGAAACAGTTGCGTGTTTCAGAGATTTCTACTTTTTAACTGTACACTGACAAAAGCACCTGAAAAAGCATACTGTAACATGAAAAGTCAACTGTCAGCCACCCTACTCTCACCAACCACAGACCTGCATGTCCTGTCCAAATCAAATCAAAATCTTTTATCCACTCCTCCACTTTTAAATAAATAATAATAATTTCCATACTTTATCATCATTACACCTAGATATGAAAAGATTACAATCCCCTAAAGCAAGGGATAGTGTCCCCTTGAGTTTGCCTATAAATATGTAACCTAAATTATCACCCAAAACACACTTCAAACTTCTCTCTTAAGAACTGCAAACTTGCACTAATCATCTCCCAAGCATCCGTTATTTTCAATTCTGTTCCTGTTACTAGACCTTCAATTCCGAGGCCAACACCAAGAAAACCCGAATCTCGATTAATCCCTTAACAAGAACCACAGGTGAGTCTCACAGCCCCTATTTTCACTATTTTCACTGTTTTTAAACTGTTTTCGGGGCGAGGGACACGTACTTAAATTACGATTTATCGTGGTATACTTACAAGTTATGTAAACGATTGTGTTTAAATTATGTTTCATGATGAGCAATGCAAACGGTTATCTATGGTTTACGATGTATGTGCGCCAGAATTCGAGTAAGTGATCACTTTACCATTGGAACTCTAAGGATAGGGACTGCTGGTTTGATCAACCCACTCGTAGGGGTCGCACCTCTTTGCATGGACGAGTGCCTAGTATGGTCATGGGGCAGTACTATGGGATTGAGCCCGCTCGTAGGGGTCGCACCTCTTTGCATGGACGAGCGCCTTGTTTTCCGGCACAACGTCCGCGCGTAACCCGCGGGACGGTATTATTTCGCTCGTAGTGGCAGCGCCACTTACATAGACGAGCACGGTTCTCAGAAACGTCCGCGCGTAACCCGCGGGACGGTATTACATTATTTTAGCTCGTAGTGGCAGCGCCACTTTGCATGGACGAGCACGTTTTCCAGAAACGTTCGCGCGTAACCCGCGGAACGGTCCTATCAGAAATATGTTGTCAGATCTATGTTTTCATACGGTTTATCAAGCATATGTTTAGACATGAAATCAGAAATGTGTTTTAATATGATTTTCGCCAAGACTATGACGCGATACGATTTATCAAGTTACTAAAACTTGTGAACTCACTCAGTTTATACTGATTCAAATGTTTTACGTGTCTTTCAGGAGATAACTAGGTAGCGCATGGAGTCACACTTAGAGCACCTCACGCTGAACATCTAAAACTAGCTTTTTGGAAGATTTTAGTTCTATCCCTTCGATGCGCGTGGTTGTTCCCGCCGCGCAAGGGGATATGGCGTGGAAATCTTCAACAGTTTTTATACTTGGATGTTTTTATGTAATTTTTAAACAATGTAATGTATTTGTATTAAACATTTCACGCGCAATGAAAATCTTACTTTGAATGTTTGCAATGGCCCGTGCTTAAGTATCAATCCCCACTCGCGCGCGCCCGGCTGTTTCCGCCGTTCAGGGCCGGGTGTGACATTATTAAGTAATAAAGTTTTAGTGATGATCACACAAGAAAATAAGATTGGTTTTAATGATTAAACAAGCAATTAACAATTTCTTAAACAATTAAAAGAAACAGATCACACCCGGGGTTCAAGTAAGCATATAACAGTAATCTCATTAATTTAACAGATTATTTATCAAAGACCAATACAGACTGATTAACTAGACAAACCTTAGGCATCAACAATCGCTAACACACGGCACTGGTTATCAAACAATCCCTACCAGTGTGACCCAGTTAAGGGCAACTGTACGCTTTATCATATTCATACTAGTCAAACAACCCTATAAGCATTTATCATAGCAACCAACAAACTAATCGTTCAGATAGACATAAACCTAAACCGACTGAATGCAAGGCAATACTAGACATCAATACTCATTGATTACTCAAAGATAAATACAATCAAGTTGTTCTTTTAACATATGAGAAAACTGAAATAATACAAACTTTACATCCTGGGTATGAATCTAGAAGATTAGCCACTCATGGTCATCATATGATCTTCAATTATTGATTCTGGATGATGAAACATGGATCTTGTAGTGATTGGAGGTGTTATGGAGCTCCAAAAATAGCCAAAAGTCATCCAAAAAACGCTTGGAATGAGATACCTTGCGATTTAGGGTTTTATCCTTTATATAGCAGCTTGGCCCATGCTTTAAGTCTGAATTTCGCGTATCAGCATAAACTACTCTGTCCCTGGCATAGCTTACTGTGGGTGGAAATCCCTTACTTTGTATCTGACTTCCTTACTCTAAATCTGACTGCCTTACTCCGAGTAAATTTGGCATCCAGAGTAGGTTACTCTGATCCCAGAGTAGCTTACTCTAGGAGCTGAATTTCAACCAACTGTTTCTTTTCGTTTCCAACACTTGTGTAGTGGCTCCGATCTTCCCGAGACTTCAAATCATGCTCGTAAATGTCTCCAAATAGTATCTTTACTCTCACAAACCTATAAATCAAAAGCATACTTGAAGTACCATTGTACTAACGAAAAAGTAATAAAAAACTACAAAATTAAAGAACTATTATACAAGATTTATACCCAACCATTAATTCCTTTTGACAATTCGAAGAGAACCAAAGTGGCATTTAGTTAAATGGTACCTTGGTAGGTTAAATTCTCAAAATGAACTTGTATAAAATCCATGACCACCACAGCCGACACACCAGGTTTAGATCTCGGTCTCTTTCAAATCAATCCTGAAAAGCGCCACCACCCCGATTTTCCAGCGATGGTCTACTAACCTCCAATTTTCCGTCGACAAAATATCCCATAATCTCCTAGCCATAGATCTGATAAACCCCAATTTTGGGCGGTGTTTTCATGTGTTGGTTAGGATTACTTCAATGACGAGGTGGTGATGGGTACAATAGACGTAGTGTAAACAGACAGATAGAGGAAGAGATAGGTATTGTGTGAAGGTAATAAAGCGAAGGATTAGGGAAGTGGGAGCAAGAGTTACTCTTAAGGCTCCGAAATGTAATCTGTTGGAATTTTAAGGAAATAAGACACTTTAAGAATCACTGTCTGAATGACAAGAAAGTAATGAACACCACAACAACAAATAACAAATACTTATAATGCATTATATGTAGCGTACAGATTGCTATTAGTCCATAGGTTATGAATTCTATGGGTTGGCGTCATGTCACTCTCAGCATAAAGTCATAAATACAATGAAGAATCTGATATAAAATAACAATGAATTTTCAAATGGGAATTCCATGCAGAAACATCAAAGAAGGTTTTAGTATGCGTAATGGGTGATTTGTTTGGGCGAAATGGGGGCGAGAACACCCCTTCACCCCCTGGTGATAAAAAAAAATTCAAAATAATGCATACACACACACACATACATATTGCCTCTTCTTCTCCAAAAAATACATACTTGATCTCCAACATTTTCAATCTTCCAAACAAAATACCACATCTCTTCTTCAAAAATACCTATGAAAATGAATCCTACAAACAACCCTAACCCCCATTACTCGGTTCGGGCAATACCATATTCCGCAAAACCAACCAAACCAACCGAACCTAAACTATACATGACTCATTTCTGCCAACACCCTACTCCGCAAAACCAACAAACCAACTTCCCGAACACCTGAAACTAAACAAAGCTAAACTAAGTATTTCCTTTTCTCAACCCAAACTTAAGAATGTACGCCAACTTGCTCAACCCCCAAAACCCCAATCCGGTGTTCGGGCATATCCAGAGACGGCGTCGGAGACTCAATCGGCATGGGCCTCCGGTTCAACCCAAAAGGCGGGACGTAAGCACAAAAACAAGGAACTAGGGGAGTCGGATGTCACACCCTGCCATGGGCCTGGTCGTTTTACAGAAAAATTGGTACCAAGTATAAGCAGCGGGATATTATTGATAAAAATAAGTTACAATGTTTGCACTATGAATTTATGACAATGTATAACTACACAACTGTCTATTCTCTGACACTGCTACAATCCCGTGGTAGGTTCTACTAATATTCTTGGCATCTAATCTTCATTGCTACAATTGGGCGTACGCCTTAATACCTAGTCATGCTCATTACAATGCTAATCCAAAATCGTTATCCACAAGTACCTGAATACATGCTAAAAAGTGTTGAGTTCGTAAGTCTAGCTTACATACACATAAAAGAGTTTAATCATAACAGCACGCAAATTTGGGTTTATGTAAGTAATAAGCATGGTGCACATCTATCAAGTCCACAATAAATCCTACTTTCGATCATAAGTCCCCCCTTGACTTACAATCGAACGTCACCCGTCCCTAGATTATTACCATGCGAAGCAATAATCAAATGTTTAGGTCATATGCCGCAACGGTCCACATACCTCAGTGTGGTTTTCCCAACATAGGGTCACTATGCGTGGGGGACTCCTAAATAGTACTATCCATATAAGTCATAGGCTCACTCCCTGAGTTAATGATTGTGTAATTTAAAGTGGGACAAAAACATGGCAAAACAGTTTTTGATAAACATCACACCATAAGTAAATCACAACATGTATTAAGCCCAAAAAGTTTTAGTAAAAAGGGCAGCACGAATCTCACCTCAGTGTGTATGCAATATATGTAAATAAAAGACAATCTATGAGCTTGCAACTACGCTATGAACCACCAAGTAAGCCTAGCATATATTAATCAACAATAAGTTATTGGACAACAATATAAAATTCGTTATTGGTATTATGTACTAGTTAGTTCTAAGTTTCGACCAAATGTTTGATTCCCGGAGAATAAAGTTTCTTTTATGGAAAAATTACACTTGGAATAGTTTTATAACATTGGTGTTGTGTGTTTGGGTATATAGTTCAACTTCTTAGAGTTTCGATTTCCTCAATCTACTTTCGGGTTTCGATAAAGTTTCTATTTTTGGAAAGTTTGGGTCTTCAGTTAGGTTTCGGGTTACCGTATGACCATAGAAGTTATATAAATTTCATTGATATCAAAAGTTTAATTATTCTTATTTAAACAACCATGCCTTGTGTTTGCAAAAGTTGACGATATCGGTTAACTTGTGTTGTCGGTTTTTAACGATATATCTTGAAAGAATAGTTTAATTAAATGAATGCTCTTGTAACTAAAACTTCAAAATTTCCAGAAACGTATTTTATGCAAAGATATTCTATTTCCAGGCCTGATCATTCAGCAAGTTTGGTGTTGTACAGGTTTACTACCCACACTTTCGTTTAATGTTCGTTTCTGCAAAAATCGGGTTAAAGACTTTGTTAACTTTGGTAAAATAAGTAAAAACTCAAATTATGGTTTTATAAACTTATACTTACTGTTAGAAATCAAAAACCTCATAATTTTGTATTTTTCAATATGCTTGTTCGGTTTATGTCGTTTTACCGTATGTCACGTTTAAACGCCAATTCTTGACAAAAAGGGTGTTGTATGTATTGAAAATGGTTTATATCATTACAATAAAGGATTTTACATTTAACTTCAGGAAAAATACCCACATTATATTTTTGAAGCATTCTATTCTTTAGAAGCCGGTTCGTTCGTCGGTTTTAACGAAATACCACTTTTAAGCTTGTAAACGGGCCCTTTTTCTAAATCCACTTATCCTAAAATGTTTTTAAAATTATTTTGGAACATTTAAACTCATGAATTTCTGATCTAAAAATATATTCTTATACTTTCAGTTTTTAAGAAATAACCGGTTTCCAAAAATGCCCTTTCGTAATGATTTTAACAAAAACTCACTTTTGGTTATCTAACTTGTTAAGAACTGCTATAGTACATAAAAATAGATTGTTTTGGAATTTCATGGGTTTTGAAAATATGTTCATGGCTGAATTTCTCTAATGGGCCCGGTTTTGGCTCTTTCGGGTCTTACTTCGGTTTTAAAAACAACGATTCATGAAAATGGTTCTGGATCAGATTATATATCATTACAATATTATATTTGGGGCTGCAAAAAAGATATCATATAATTACTTTGGTTGCACGGCTTATTTCTTATCTAACGTGTCATCAAAATGCCGGTTCGGTTGATTTTTAGTACTCAATTTATTTTAATTCTTGAGGCTGTTCTTTACCAAGTGTAAGGCCTCAGATGTGTAAACTTAACTTCTGGAAATGTTGTTAAATACTCAGAAGCTAATAAGGTCACATCTCGGGTTGGTTTTCAAGTTAGTTTTCACTTAAACAAGTTACCGAACGCCTACAAGTTAGCTTCGATTTTAAGGGCTGCACATTGTGAAATTTTAAGAGGTTCATGGTCTTGTTCATATCAGTTTTCTTTGTTCTTAAGTCTTTGTTCTGTGACTTTTTTGATATGGGATCAAGTTAACTTCCAAAAATACCCTTGGCCACCAATATTCATCTAAGACTCATTTTTCATCACAAAACATGTTTGTATATGTTTTGACATATGGTAACGACTTGTTAAAAGTTTTATACTAATATTTGGGCGCTTGGGAATCCAAAAAGTGGCTTCAGGTCGGTTTGGCCCGTTAGCACCTTTATGGTACATTTCTAACAAAACTCATTTTTGGCAATCAAGTGTGTTAGGACCTGTAATAGCATATAAAAACAAGTTGGTTCCAACATTTCATAGGTTTCAAAAATATTTTAGAACTGCACGAACGAGTGTGAGACCGGTTTTGGTCTGTTTGGCCTCTAGTTCAGTTTTTAAAGCAATATTTCTCATAAAATAGTTTAGGGTTAGATTATATACCACAAAATTATTATGTTTAGGGTTGTAAAAAGAAGTCATAATATTATTTAGGTTGCAGGGCTCGTTTCTGAGTTAAATGAGTTACAAAAGTGCTTGAATAAACACGTTTAACTTGTGGAAATAATGTTAGGTGTCCAGAAGTTAAATGCTCACGTGTCGGTTTGGTTTTCTAACTAGTTCGTCTTTAAACGAGCTACTAAATGGCCATTAATTTGGCCACGGTTTTGGGGCTGTATATCGGGTGATTTTTAGAAGTTTCAACCCATCAATAATTTATTTATATTCTGGTCATTTTAACAAAGTGGTATAGTTTTGTTCATGGCCCATTAGTTGGTTTAAATACATATTCAGAGGGTTTAGTTTACCAGATTTTTAACATGTTCATTATTAAGTTTTGTGAGGGTTTTTCACTAGTATTTGTTGGTTCATTTACGGCTTTAAAACACTAGTATTAACACAGGTTTAAAGTTTACAATGCTAGATAAACTGAAACGAATATGGCTATGGTACCTCTTGCACGTTAGGGTTTCACAGGAGGATTGGTTTCTGGTTCCTTGGGCTGAGTCCACGAGCAACAACAGAGAGAGAGAGAGAGGCTGTGGTTTTTTTTTTGTCAAATTAACATTAGAAACAATCGAACATGACTCATAATCACAATAGAATGAGGTTATAACAACGAATTACCTGGATTTCTTGATGGCCTTGGGCTTGTTTGGATCATTCAGCAATCAGCAGAGAGCAATCAACAAAGAGAGAACATGGAGTTTGAATATGTTTAGCAAAGTGAAAATTAATGTTTAATTTAAGTAACAGAGATAAAAGAAGGAGAACAACTCTGGTGGTTGCAGGGATTTTTCTTTGTTGAAGAAGACATGCAATTGTTTTGATTGGAGAAGGAAACTGCTGAAACCTGAATGGAGCAGGGGTTGGATTTGATCAGGATTATAGATATAATATCTTTTATTATACTTTGTATTTTTAAAACCCATTATTTTTATAAACCTTAGATAATATGTTTTAAATAATTAACAAGGGGCTGATTTTTATATAAATATCATGGTATATTGTTTGTGATTATATTACACGTCACGATTCTTGTTTATCATATTTTGTTCATTTGATTCGGTGAGCAAACATAATGTAGGAAGTCATTTTATGTTTGAGTTATACAGTTTGGATACCCGGTAACAATAAATATGTGTTGGGATGTTTCTTAAAATTTTGAGTTATCAGGTTCAGGTTCATTTAGGTTAACCGGTCTCGGTTTTGTTTGATTAATTTGGGTCAAGTCCATGTTATAAATTATGGTATTATCGTTGGGCTTATCTCTATATCTATTAGCATCTACATAATCATTGGGTCGAGACCATTAGCTATAATCTCTATGGTTCGGCCAAGCCCGTCAATGTACGATTCGCTTCGACTATTCGACCAACAACAAACTTGGTATCTAAGATATAATTTCCTAAAAAAATCATCCTGGCCCCATTTTTCGAGTTGTTACACTGGAAGCGCCACGTGACTACATACCATGGACGTCGGAGGAGGAACTAGCTCTCACACGAGTTTGGATCGTTATTTCGGAGGATCCCAAAGTTTCTAAGTTATTAATATTAAGTATTTATTTCAATTTATTTAATACTTATTTAAAATTAATATTAATTGTAAAAACAATTTTAATTCTAGCAAACTTTCAAACCTCTGGAATATTTTGGAAGAAAATATTTGAAGTTTGGTAAAGCACACGGGAAAACCGGGTGATTACCTGGGTAAAGAAGGGGTTCAAGCTCATTGGAATGTCATAAACAAAGATTGCCAAAATTATAATAGGATATACAACCGAGCGAAGCAAACCGGTTGGAGTAGTGGCAAAAACGACGCCAACATCCAAGCTCGAGCGTTAACCAACTTTCAAACTCAAGGGAGACAGGAAGAGCGACAAGGGAAGGCATTTAAGTATTTAACTTCTTGGGAGAAACTTCAGGTTTGCCTGAAATGGAACGAGACACCCACCGTTCTGGTCGCTCGACGATCTGGAGGATCATCTCGAGCATCATCCCGGACTCCAAAAATGTCGAAGCCCCCGTTTTTAATAAATATGAGCACACTTGCAACACCCTTTGATTCTCATGACTTCCACCTCGTTGACGAAGATGAGGATAACTTAGGGGACGCCAATGTACAAGAGTTTCCTCGACCCCGGGAGAGGAAGAAAAAAGAATGAAAAAATTGTGGAGGGTTCATCTTCGACACGAGTGGATGTGGGCGCCGCAAAGAAATGGACTGACTAAACGATATGTTTGGTTGTTTAGAAATCAAATATATGGAAATTTTCGTGACCCTTCGTGCTAGCACGAAAACCAACAATCGGTTTGCCTGTTGTAGAGACCCGTTTTGTATATTAGTCTTTTGTATGTGTTTGTCTCATTTGCGATGTATCATGTTAGATTTCAGTCTCGTTTGTTGTATGTTTGGGCCCAACGCCTTATAAACAAAGCCCACTGGGCGAACTATAATGCTAAGTCTAGCATGGCATGCTTTCACCTATATATGGTGAAGCATGCACATGCTAGCACCAACCTTTTGAAAATCCATTATCTTATCCATTCACCAACTTCTCTCTACCCTCCTCTTCCTTTCAATTCCGGGTAAACAACCAACAAAAAGATCCGAGATCTCGGTTCTCTACTAGTGATTTCCGCTTGCTAGTAGTGAGATTTATCCAAGAATATTTTTTTGATACGTTCTTTGGACCTACTATTCAAATGATCTTAATTACTTTGGCTATGAGTCTAATAGTTTATGCAATCATGTTCCTTTCCAAGGATCACCATTCCTCTACACCAGTTGATGTATATAAAATTATACATCTATTTAGCATTAAATAATCTCTAAAAACTGCAACTTCTATCAAATAAATAGCTCAAAAGGCTACTTATTATATTAAAATGTATTTTCAGGTAAACCCAAGCCTTAAACGAAAAAACAAGTGAAAAGCCGAAGAAAAATGAAAGAAAACCCAAGAAATCACCTAAACACGCCCCGTGGACACGCCCCCATGCCATTAGATGCAAGAAAAGACAAAAAATCTACAAGAAAAGACAAAATACTGGATACAGAAACACGGGGCCGTGCCTCATAAGGCATGGGGCCGTGGTCACCCTTCATAAAAGACAAAAGAAACATAACAGATCACCAAAAAACACGGGGCCGTACCTTTGGAAGCACGCCCCCGTGGTGAGTCAGCATGTACAATCTGAAAGAGCATTACATGCGAGAGGATAGCTGGATATGAGGGCGTGCCTCATGAAGCACATGGTTGTGCCTGCCTCTCAAGACTGCCTATAAATAGAAGAGCATGTTGCATTGATCAAGTGTGCTTGAAAAAAAAGTTCCATACGAGTTTCTCTTATAAAAACTCTCACATTACACTCATATTAAAGATCTTGTGAAGAGTTTGAAGGCTTGGAGGTTACCATCATCCATCATCATCATCATCATCATCATCCATCACCATTGGAGAGGGAAGATTCATCCAACATTTGGTTAGATTATTCTAGCTTGATCATGTGTTTGTTATCTTCATCTCTTTTGATCTTCATAACCATGCTCATTACGAGCTAAACTCCATTTACCATCTAAAATATATGAAGAAACTTTGTTTTACTTGAGGATTATGTTTAACATGTGATTTAGTTTAGTAAAGTACATGGTTATTTTTCAATAATCCTTTGACGAAGAAATGTTTTATCACTTTAACTCAATACATCAAGGTTGATGACTAAAAATCATTCATGTTCACTCATGTTCTTGGAGACTAGAAATGGTAAAAAGAATACTTCGATAAATTAGTCAAGATAAAACATGGATCCTTATGTTGTACTTAGAAATGATGAGATATAAGTTATGATCTATTTATCTAGTTTTGGTAATTCTAAAATAACATTGTTAACACGATTGCTTAAATTATCATGCTAGTTAAAGAAATCATATGTTACTAGAATGTGTAAACTATAACCTAATCAAATCAACAAAGTTGAGGTTATGTGAGTTAACTACAACCACTCGAAGTTGTTAGGATTGGTATTTGAGAAATCGAAGTCAATCCTAATCATTCTACTTTACCAAACTACTTGTGTACTTAAATTGACATTCTCGTGGTAGCATGATATTAAGCATAGGATGGACTTAAAAATACGCATGCTACTTTCTTTTATGTCATATAATATGTTCACTTAGAAATTAGGGACTATTCTATCATATATTATTAGGACAAGTTTATCACATGTTTACTTAATAATCTTCAAGGAAGAATGAAGTGGATTCTTGATCTTAGATGATAACCTTCATATAATTAAATTACTCATTTAGAATTTCTCTTTTGTTGTGGCGTCATTTAGTTTGTGATAATCAATGCAAACTCTCCAGCCTGTGACGATTCTCATGGAATTAATTCATTCTTATCATTTGTTACCACCGTCGTACCACCCTTTTTGGGTACCACCCGTACTGGGCTTACCCGAGGGGAATCGGGGATTGGGTATATCAATCCAGCATAGAGCAGCTTAATGACTTATTTCTTTACAACCTCTTGCATGTTTGGATTAAGACGTCTTTGATGCTGCACGACTGGTTTGAAGTCCTCTTCCATCAGGATTTTGTGAGTGCAAAATTATGGATTATCCTTTGATGTCCATGATTTTCCAAGCAATTGCTTTCTTGTGGAGTTTGAGAACTTCAAGAAATCTTTTCTTTTCCTCATTTGATAAACAGGAAGAGATGATAACGGGTAATTGAGATTCACCATAGAGAAAGGCGTACTCGAGATGGGAGGGATGTTCCTTAAGTTCAAGAACCGGCGAGTCTTCAACTGAAGGTTTTTCCTTTGGTTCCAATTTGCGGTCAACGGTCTCATACGTCTCTTGATGTTTACTTGCCTCATGATCCTCAGTGGATTGCTCCATATGGATGATGGAGTATGCCTTTTTCTCAATCAACTGAGTGTTGCATGCTTCCTTTTCAATGGTTTCGCGAAGGTGACAACTTACTATAGACTCACACACGTCAATTTAATAAACTGAATCATTAGTGTGTTGCGGGTGTTTCATGGATCTGCCTATATCTAATGTTACCTCCTCATCTTCAACCCTTAGTGTGAGTTTGCCGGTGCAAACATCAATGAGAGAGCTAGCGGTGGCTAGAAATGGTCTTCCTAAGATGAGAAGTACATATTTGTCCTCGTCCATATCGAGGATTACAAAGTCTACCGGAAAAAAAATTTATCAATTTTGACTAACATGTTTTCAACTATGCCCCTAGGATACTTCACTGTTCGATTGGCTAGCTGGATGCTCATGCGGGTTGGTTTTGGTTCTCCTAGTCCTAGTTTAGAAAAAACCGCATAAGGCATCAAGTTAATGCTAGCCCCGAGATCAGCTAGGGCATTGCTGACAAATAAATCTCCTATCAAGCAAGGGATGGTAAAACTCCCTGGATCGGTCTTCTTTGTCGGTAGCTTGTTTTGAAGGACAGCGGAGCATTCTTCATTCAGAGTTACATGTGACAACTCTTGTAACTTTCTCTTGTTTGTCAACACATCTTTCAGGAACTTTGCATACTTTGGCATTTGTGAGATGGCTTCGATGAAAGGAAGATTGATGTGCAATTGTTTGAAGAGTTCAAGGAATTTTCCATACTGGGCTTCCATCTTTTATTTCTTAAGATAGTTTGGGTAAAGAATGGGTGGGACATATGGTTTTACTTGTTCTATGACTTATGCAGTACTTGATGGGACTTGCCGATCGTGCACCTTGTATGGAATCTCAGTTTCATCATCAACTGGCTGTGATGGGGATACCACATCTTGAGTGGTCTTGCCACTTCTTAATGTTATGGCATTAACCTGAGCATTTGGGTTTGTTACTGTGTTGCTTGGAAGACCAACAGGTTGTCTTTCAGAAAGCAACTGGGCTAGTTGACCCACTTGATTTTCGATGTTTTGTAAAGATGCCTTCTGATTCCTTAACTCCGCTTCATTCTTCTGGAACCTTTCTTCGGTCAATTTTTTTGAAGTTTCAGTACTGGCTAAGAGTCGTGTTAAAAGAATCTCCACAGTATCCCCATTGTTTGGGTGTTGACTGGTGCTTGGCCCTTGGTTGTGGTATTGAGGTTTTGGTTGGGATGGATGAGTTTGGTTAAAAGGACATTTGTCAAACCCAGGCGGTGTTTGATTGTTTGATCCATCCTTCCAACTGAAATTAGGATGATTCCTCCAACCAGGGTTATATGTGTTCCCGAAGGTGTTGTTTTGTCGGCTCACGTAATCAACATCTTCAACCATCATGCTTTGCTGACAATATTTCGTTTTGTGTTCGCCCCCACAAGTGCCGCACTTAGTCTGTGCTTTCACTAACTTTGTTTATAGTTGCTCAAACTTCTTTGAGAGTGCTTCGAGTTGTGCAGTGACAAGAGTGTTGGAGTCAACATGGTGCATACCCTTGTGTGATGGGGTTGATCGTGGTGGGTTGTATGCGATGCTTTTCTTTGCTGCATTTTTTATAACCTCGAATGCTTCGTTGGGAGATTTGGTTCCGAGATCTCCACCAGCGATTTGATCAATTGCCTGCTTGTTTTGGCTAGATTGGGCATCGAAGAATGTTTGAACTTGGAGCCATTTGTTCAACCCATGGTGTGAACATCTTCTTAGCAAGCCCTTGTACTCTCCCAAGCTGCATGCAGTGACTCGTCTTCGTCGGTTCTAAATCCGGTGATACTGGCTCGGTACTTCGCGGTTTTGTCTGGTGGAAAGTATTTCAGGAGGAAATGCTCTACCATTTGGTCCCAATTGGTAATGGTTCCAGATGGCAGTGACTCTAGCCAATCCAAGGCATGGCCTCGGAGGGAGAATGGAAAAAGCTTGAGCCTGATTTGGTCCTCAGATAAGTTTTGGATTTTGAAAGTTCCGCATATTCGTAAGAATCGAGCGATATGAGACATGGGATCTTCATCGAGAAGCCTATAGAATTGAACAGAATTTCCCACCATATGAATGATGCTGGATTTGATTTCGAAGTTTACAGTGATTTCTGGTGGTGCCACGCCACTTCCATAACCTTCGAGGGTCCGCTTTCTATATTGGTTCATGTTAGGTTCGTTTTCTGGCCCATTTTGTTCCGCCATGTTTTGTTCCGTTACGATTTCTTCGGTTATTACGTCCGCAAACGCCTCGTTTTTTATTGTCTCAGCTACTACACGTGAACGGTTGCGTAACCTTTGGTGAAGCTGACGTTCGGGTTCCGAAAGTGGTGAAACAAGCTCAGGTGCGGGCATGGTGGACATTCATTACTTAAGAAGATTAATAAAGAAACTAAACAAGTAAAAGTGAACTACAAGTAAAGCGGAAATAAATAAACCTCTTTTTTTGTTTTTTTTTTTAGAAAACTAAGATTTTTTTAGACTAAAAGTAAATAAACTATATATTTTTTTTAGACTAAAACTAAACAAAGTAAAATGAACAAAATTTTAAAATTTTTTTTGAACAATTATAAACAACGGTTAAAATAAAAAAACTTAGATTAGTATTAAAATTTTACTGTCCCCGGCAACGGCGCCAAAAACCTGATGTGGTGTGAGATATATATATTTGTATTAAAGATTTATCACACTTTCTCGGTTTTAAAAATGGTTTTCACCTAGACTTAAGAACACACACAAAAGGCAAGTGTACCCATCGTGTGGTAATATAGTAACGGCGAGAACCGGGTATCAATCCATGGAGACGTAGATTTTAATATCAAACCTTTGCAAATATAATAACCATGAGAAATGAGTTTAATTGATTTGTAATTTTAAGATTAATTTTTAGAAAAACTTGTACCAATAATTTAAAGCAATTAACACGATAATGGAGATAAACAAGAATTAAGAAGCTATCACCTTAACTTAGAATCCACTAGACTCCTAATGATGGTAAACTTAAATATATGATAAATTCACTATTTTGTTTTAAAAAGAATAATTTCTAGTTATGGATAACCATCCAAATGATTTTTTGGAAAACTTAGTATGAATTATACATACTAATCACCTCAAATCATACTATAATGTAAGTGAACCTTTATGTTGAAATTTAAAGATATAGTTTATCATTCAATTACGAAACTCAAATCTAGCAACCATCGGAAAGATTACATGAACAACACATAATCCACCTATGATTGATTAAATTAGACTAAGTTCAAGTATTCCTTTGATTTATGAATTTTCAACCCAAGTGTAATATTAAAATAGTTGTGTTAACAAATTATTTATAATATTACTTAACAAGAATATCAATTCATAACAAATGTTCAATCTTT
Source organism: Bidens hawaiensis (assembly GCF_021521415.1). Taxonomy (NCBI): domain Eukaryota; kingdom Viridiplantae; phylum Streptophyta; class Magnoliopsida; order Asterales; family Asteraceae; genus Bidens; species Bidens hawaiensis. Next base: position 15,413 of record NW_027496819.1, on the reverse strand, counting down.
TCAAATCTAAACATGAGGATATGTGTTTAACCAATTTTCATGTAGCATACAAGAATTATTTTAACTATTTCTAGATTAAAAGTTATAAAGTTTCATGAACAACATTTATAATTAAATGATAAAATCAAGAGTTTTTCAACATAACAAGATGTACCATTTATAATTCTTGTATATTACTTTCAATTGTTTAAACACAATATTTCATCAAAAGATAACCAAGAACTAGTCAATATTATAACATAAAATTATCATATATTAATTCCAACCATCAAAAGTTGTCAAGTTTCATCATGAGTTAAGGTGATATAAAGAGTTTTAACTCATGATAATTATAAAAGATACACCAAAATAGAAGAATATAGCATTCATGTTTAATATTAAGATAATCTAACCAAGCTAGATAATTATGATGATGCTAAGACTTCTTCTTGATGTTGTATGAAGGTTCAAGAGCTTCTCTTTCTTTACTTCTATGGATTATGAGAGTGAAAATGGGTGTGTTTTTCTCCAAAATTGTGCACCAAATGAGCAACATGCATGGTCTTTATATAGGCTCACTTGTGCACAGGGCATGACCCATGCTTAGAAGGGGCATGACCCATGCTGGTCCCCATGTAGTACACCACGTGCTCCCTAGTTGTACTCTTTGGCATATTTCTAGGCACGGGGCATGTTTGGGTGAGGTGTGGCCTGTGCTGGTCCCTCAAGCATTAAATGCGCATGATATTATTTGTACTTTCTTGGCAGCTTGATTGGCATGGGGCATGCCTGGGTGAGGCATGGCCCTGTGTGTATTCTAAAACGGGGACAATCAACAGTGTACTTTATTTTGTCATCTTCTGAGGAGGCGTGGGGCACGTCTGGCTGAGGAATGACCCATGCTTAGCTTATATGTCTTCAGATGGACATGGGGCATGCCTGGCTGAGGCTTGGCCCATGCTTAGTTGACATTCTTTCATTTTTCTTGATTATTTTCTTTGTTTTTCATCATGTTTGGTTTTCTAAGCTCATTTTTTCCTATAAAAACAAATAAAGACTTATTAGAACCAATTCTCAATAATATTATCACTAAAATAACATGAATCGGGTATAAAATGATGCAATAAAGATGTATAAATAATTATACATCAATATCCGAGGCAAAAAGGAACCGGACCCTAATAATACTCGAGGAAGTAGGGCGTAATGCTCTTTAAAATGTATAAGTATGTATGTAAAGTAACATAAATATGAAAGTATGAAAATATGACAGTAAGAATGAAAGTATATACTATGTATGTACGCAAGAAAGATAAACAGGTTAAGTAAGTATTATGTATCTTCAGATACGTATAAGAAAGTATGTGAATGTAATGTATGTTGTCTGATTAACTAGAACTCACTCAGCGTAGCTGAATTTTAGTATGCACGCAAGTGAGTAGGATGATACAGCTGGCTTAAAGAGGGACACATGGCAGAAGAATAAAGAAGCTGGCATCTGAAGACTTAATTAACGATGTTTGAACTTAAAGACATGTTTTATATTGCTTAATAATGAATGGTTGACATTTATCTATTCCGCGAAGAGTTTTAATTCACTCTAATATTTAGAACTGTGTTTATGAGTAAATCCAACGATAATGTAAGGATGTTTAGGGAAATTAAGTTAGGGTTTTGATTCGTGATGTTGAGAGGAAGGTATGGGCGAGTTTAATTGCATTCTGATCGTGTATATATTGGGTATTGGGTACGAGTCACCTGCGTTTCGTTATGATAGAATTGGGTAATAAAAGTTATTATTTTCATCAATTAAACTGATGATTTAGCGCGTGGTTGATCAGTTAGTGATTTGATGATATCAATCCCTTGCTTTTCGACCTAAATTGCGGATCAAGAAATCAAAGAAGGAAAGGGGGTGTCGGTGACAGTGGGAAGGAGAAGGAAGGAAAATATTTTGATTGTTATTTGCATTTTAGTCCCCAGGCTTTAGTTGGTGGATCATATTAGGATAAAACATGGTTAAGGGTGGATTTTGCACATTCGCAATAGTTTTAATATTTTATTAAATAAATGAAACTAAAATCGGGTAATAAAACGAAAGAAAATTTTAACGGGTCGGGTTTCGGGTTTGAAAAATAACGAATGTTACATTAACGGTTTAAACACTCAATTGGTAAAGTAAAACAAGATCAAATAACAATCTCAATCAAGTTCTTAATCACTAAAGCATAGAGAATACGATCAAATTAAGTTTACACAAAACCCTAGCCTAAAGTGAACACAAAGGTTTAGCCTTGCCTCATGGAGATAGCAGCTTCAAATCTTGAATTGGTTGAAGGAAACATGATTATAGAGGTGATTGGGATGATTGGAGAGGTCCAGAATCGGCTTTATAAACCCCAAAAATGGCTAGAAAATGGTTTACCCCGAAACCCTAAAACATATGGCTTTTAAAGTGAAGTTTTCGGATTTTTTCACATCAGGCCGTCATTTCGCGTATGGTACGCCAAGTCTAACATATGATACGTTGTCTCTGACAAAGCCATACTTCAAACTTTCTGCCATACGTTGATTTTAGCGTATGGTACGCGAACTCTGATTTGACAAAATTTCATTTTTCTCCCTTGTATTGCGCTCCCGCTCCTTCGGTTCCATCCAAAAGCTTCCTAAACTCATATTTAAGTTCCGAGCACCTACATTAAAAACAATCAAAGTAACCTTGTTTGTACATACAAACAACTTAAAGACACAATATTAAACACTATAAACACATTCTTTTACCACACATCACATCCCCACACTTTTCCTTTTTCGTCCCGAAAAAGATTTACACTAGAATCATAATCGGAAACTAGTTTCCAAAACATTTAGGTTACTTAATTAATTACAGTTAACGCAAAAACTGTGATTACCAGTATTGCTATCCACTTAAACCCAATCCCAGATAAATCAGACCGCTAAACATGCTTAGCTTTTAAGTTCAAGATAAAATTCGTCTAAGGGTCCCACACCTAGAATCGCAAATCCACCTAATTTGTTTCAAATATGTCAAAGCAAAGATGAAATCAAAAATATTTTTCTACCACTACATATGGATAGATGGATAATTAATTTGAGGATTTGCATTTAATTGTATATTAAACCTTACCCATGGATGTTCACATCGTGGTTGCTAGCCCAGTGAGAAGCATATAAGTTGTTGGTTTTTATTCATTAACGTTCATTGATCCTCACCAAGAACCCTATCCGCCAAGATTCCAACTCAAGGGAAAACACATAGGTTGTTGGATCTTAATCACAATTTTTTTTCTTTCTATCCTCATCCATAGATGTCATCTCCAAGTCACTATCCTAGAGGGAGGCACATTGAATTATTGGATATTTCTCGATTATTTAGCTTTCAATGCTCATTTTGACAAATTAATGGGGCGCCACACTTGTGTGCCGATTAAGTGAGATCAGATCCTAAAATTTACAAGGTTTTCACCTATAGTGGTGCTTATTCATTAACTTAGACATTCCAGTTTCTCTTCTTTCCTACAATGGGAACCCACAAGACATGATGATTTTAATTATAAGTATATTAGTACATTTTCATAAGCCTTTCAATTTCGGTTGGGCCTACTGACACATCCCAAGTTAAGTGTAATTCTGTTTTTTTATTATCTCCTATAAAGTTACACTAGTTTTGAAAAACAATTCCCAAATTTTCTATCATTATCCATTGTTTTGCAAAAAAAAAAAATTAATTCGGGACATTTTTTACATTTTTCTCAAAAAGTGTTTCCCCAATACTTTCCCACATCCCCACACTTAAGCTTTACATTGTTTCCAATGTATATTTTCATTTAACAAGCGAGTGTAGTACACAAGAAATTAAATTATTTTAACAAACAAGCAAAGGAAAGAGGGATATGCACCTCATTCAAGTAATTCATCTCAAACAGGTCCTACTGATAAGTACTTTTGCAACCTTAACCCACACTTCTTGAACTATGGTATGACAATATAATTCCACCAAATCTTGACTAGACCACCATGTGATTCCCCACACTTAGGGCTTACTATGACTACAAAACACAAACAAAAAGTAACACGCACAAAGAAAAAGAAAACAAAACAAAACAAAAGGTCAGGTTGCCTCCCGGTCAACGCTAAGTTTCTGTTAAGGTCTTTAGCCAGACCGCTACCTCATTTTGCGGTTATAGTGGCCTAATGGAGTGCTTATCTTCTTCCACCTCATTATTCTTACTTCTCCAACAAAGTTGTAAATTATCAATAGTACTCAACCTTGGCCCAAAACACGCGCAACCTTATTTGTTCATTCTCGAATCCCGGTGGCTTCTTTACCTTCTCCTTCTTTGGTGGTTTCTTCCCACTTGTTCCATCTGTCTCCTTATTAACCACTCTTTTGATCGCATTCTTCATATCATCACATGAACTAGCCAACTCCCCAATCTGGATCTCTACCGCATTTAACTCCTCTTTCTCTTTCTCTCTCTTTGACCTGTCAAAGACCACACTTTTCTCCTTGGTATTTTCCTCGCTTACAAGAGGAATACACCTATTAGTACCATCTGACCCAAAGTTTTTATATTCAAAGGAATAATCATAAGACTTTGAAAATATACTTAGCATTAACTTACGATTACCAAAGGTCATGAAAATTGTTCCGTCTCGATAGTTAATTTGAGCATGTGAAGTAACAAAAAACGGTCTCCCCAATATCACCCGAGTTTCTTCTTCATTCTCTATCGATGCATAATTAAGCACCGATAAATCTTCCGGATAATAAAACTCACCAACCTTTCCATCAACACCAACTAACTTACCCCGAGGCCATCTTCGAGTGAAATCAGCTAGCACCAATGTGGTGTTAACTTCTTGCAAAGGCCCAAAGTCAAGCCGATCATACACATTATGCGGTAGCACACTTACACTCGCACCATAAACAGCTAATGCCTTAGTGGTCTTAAACTATCCAATTTGAATGGGAATAAGTGGTGCCCCCGTTTCATATTCTTCCACAATGTCATTCACCCCATTATCTTCAACAGTTATGGCACTGACATGTGCACTTTTACCATTTGATGAACTGATATTATGGTGATTAGGGTTCTTCACTGTATCACTTGGGAGTCGCCTCGAGTTGTTTTTTAACTTTGCCACTTCTTCAACTAGATGACTAACCTGCTTATCCCTTGATGCACTTTCCTTATTTGCAATCTCCTTATCCTTCTTGTACTCTTTCTAACTTTCCAGAACCAATGTCATCAATGCATCTAACTTTGTATCCACATCATCTGAACTTGACCCATTTTGTTTGTTTCCCTGATTATACTCATATCGGTTATTATAACCCCGGTTGTCCTGTCGATACGACCTCATTTGTTAATTACCTGAGTTATAATTCTGTGAATTTCCTTGAAAGTTTGGGTTCGATTGAGAACCTGCATTCCCGTATCTAAAATTTGGGTGGTTTCCAAGGCATGGGTGGTAGGTTTTTGAGTTCATATTATTGTTGTATTTCCTCTCACCCTGAACATACTTGACCTCTTCCCTATTCTCTCCATCTTATACGGCTCCACAAATCGTGATCTCATGTCCCAAATCACTACATCCTTCACAAACCGGGTATGTTTTTCCCGACTTGTTCTTTTCTTTCGTGCCCACAACCAATAACTTATCCATCTTCCTTTCCAATCTCTCCATTCTATCATACGACCCTTTACTTCCTACCGCTTTCACAACTACCATTTTCACTATTTTTTTCGACTGAGTCTGTCTCTTAGAAATCATTGCATATCTCTCTAAGTTTCGCCAATCCACATTCTCCTCATTTGTCAAGAATGACTGTTAGTAGTAGCTTGGAGATCTCGAACATCATCGGTAGAGAGGCTATCATGGAATGCCTTAATCATTTATAAAATGGCAGACTAATTTAAAAGCTTAATAAAATAGGATTTACTTGAACTTAGATGTATAAAAATGTACCAAAGGGACTTTGGTTGGTGGTATTATGGTGTTAGGCAGATGTGTCCCTTCTCAAGTAGCGAGTGTTAAGTTTCTTGGTAGACATAAAGATGTAAATTTACCAATAGTTTATAGAGAATGCGCGAGTTTACAGTTCTAAAAAAATGCATAAAATGGTATGAAACGTATATTTTCAAATATATATATATATATATGATTGATTTCTTTTGAGAACCATTTTGAGTTCTAAGAACTCGAAAGAACTCAACGTAACAACTTTTTTTTCGAATTTCTTTTTACACATGTATAATATGTAAGTGTAAGTAATGTACAAAAAGTTACAGTATTTTTTTACACACCGAATCGACTTTTTACACATGTGTAACTAACGTTTAAACTTGTGTAATTATCAAAAATACTTATTCTCTCTCATGCTTCATTTTTTAATTAGATTTAATCTCAGCCACATATTTAATATCATTTAATTAAATGTGTGGTTCAAAATTGAGTTCTTAAAACTCACCATGGTTCTCAAAATAACCCTCCCATATATATATATATATATATATATAGGGGAGGGTTATCCTAAAAACAAGTAGTTTCCTAGGAAGACTAGGAATACATCATAGTCATTGGATTATATCAATCAATTGTTGAGATTTAAAATTACAAAAAACTGTCATAGTTTCCTACAATTACTCTTTCACCATTTTAACCGACATAGTTTCCTACAATTGTTCTTTCACCATAGGTTTTAATGTCAAATGTCAAATGTCAAAATTTTGTTGATTCTTACCATTCCTAAGAAACTTCTTTTTATTTGAACCCTTTTCTATATATAATTACACTTAGTTACCAAAATTATTATCAGGGGTGTAAGTAGGTAAAGGAGAACTTGTTTGGCCAAACCCGTACAAATTTTTTTAGTGTTATATATTCGTGCATTCCAACATCGCACCATAGAAATTTCGACATCAATCCAGTGTAAACCTTTACAACGAACCTTAACTCACATTTCACTTTAAAAATAATGAGTTGTTAAGCCATAACAGATATTTTATAAACTTAAGCCCATAAACATTTAACATTGCCCATAACCATTTAATATAACCAATAACCGTTAAAACCTAATTCGTTAATTAAAAGGTAATAAGGGATTGGCACTTTCACAACATGAACAGACTCCACAACTCTAGTACGATAGTGCTCCACCATTAGCAATCGACATACACTCAGTATTGGGCATTAGCGGTCAGAATTGGTAGTGAAAGCATCAATGATCGACATCGAGCATCTCTGGAACAGGTACGTATTATGTTTATTGTCTGTTATTCACTTTCAATGTAGAAACCAGGAGATTTGGGGTTTTTATCTTTTGATGTGCTAATATGTATTTTAGGGTTTAAGTCATGAATATAGTCTTTTTTTTTATCCAAATCAACAAGATGATATTAGGAGGGCACATGTTTTATTGAAAAAGATTTGCTTAGAAAAGTTTCTACAGATGATGTAAATGATAGGTTTCAAAAAATGAAACCCTTTAATGAATTTTTATTAGTGATCTTTAATATCTATTGAAGTATATTATTATTATTTTTTTTTCTTTTTTTCTTTTTTTTTTTTGCATTTTAATATGTCTTTTGCTGTTTTGATTATGTGACTAGACTCAAACGATTTAACTGGCCAGACAATTAAACCCGAACATTAGTGAAAAACAATCACTTTGTTGTAACTACACCACTTATTGTTATGTTTTAAACATAAAATTGAGTTGGGGGTACACACGTATAATTTTGAAATTCTTACCAAATATATCATATGTCGAAGAAAATGGAAGCACTGAAACATATATAAATGTCTTTCATTTCATGCCCGCAGTTTCTAACTTGCATATAATTTAACTACCATTGTCATTTTTAAATGTTCACCTCAGTTCCAACATATTACTTTTCATTTGTACTGCTATTTCGGAGTAACTAAACATTACAAATACTAGTTTCCAATATATTTTGTCTATGGATCATGTTCTACATGTATACAAAAACACATAATAATTTGTTATTATGATAATTTGTGTTTCTTATTTTTCATGAATACAAAGAAACTAAAAATCATGAATCACTAATTATTTCTCTAGTAAGTTGACCAATATCGTATGGAGACGCATCCACAGAAGATTGTGATGAGTATGCCCTTGTTGCAAGCACTAGGTTTGCAATTTCCGTGGGATGAAAACTGTCAAGGTAGACGGATAAAGACCGACTGGGGCAACATTGGGCGTTTGGAACACATTGACCATCAGGTATTACTGGACAACAAGGTTTATTTGGCATTTGTTCACCTACAAAATTGAGATATTTTGATAAATTCGGTTAGTATTTTAATCATTCTAATTTGAACAAGTAGTTCAATCTGCAAATTTTCTTGGGCATTCAACGAAGAATTGTGAATAGGTTAGTAAAAACATTACGTAAAAAAAGGAGGTGGGTCTGTTGACAGTTGACACGACCCTTTAGGATGCAGATCAACTTGAATATAACTCGTTTGATATGCAGGTTGACCTCCTAATCCGTTTAAGGGTTTTTGTTATTATATTATAAACTTCTATAAGTGAATTAATGCTATCGTTTAAGCCTTTTAATCAACTCTTCAAATCCAACAATTATATATATATAGGGGAGTGTTATCCTAAAAATAAGTAGTTTCCTAGGAAGACTAAGAATAAATCATAGCTATTGGATCATGTTAATCAATGGTTGAGATTTAAAATTACCAATAACCGACATAGTTTCCTAGAATTACTCTTTTATCATTATAACCGACATAGTTTCCTAGAATTGTTCTTTCACCATCATTTGTAATGCCAAGTGTCAAAAATTTATTGGTTTGTACAATTTCTAAAAAACTTCTTATTCTTATTTGAACCATTATCTATATATATAGAAAATAGTTCAAATAAAAAACAAGTGTTTTATGAAAAGTGTGAGAAGAGCTAAAACAAACCACCTAAATATGACACTATACAATGTAAATATGAAACAATACAATTATTTAGAAACTACCAATCTTAACCACTAGATCATAGATCCAAAGGCCTAGATCTATTCTTATTCTTCTCACAAAAATATTGTTTTTTTACATTAACCTTCCCCTATATATATATATATATATATAGGGGAAGGTTAACGTATAAATGAAATTAACGTGCTAAACATGAGAATCAAGTAGAGTAATTATATATACAAGTAGAGTAATTATGTAATTATATCGTAGAGTAACATAATTACTCTACGATATAATTACATAATTACTCTAATTGTATATATAATTACTCTACTTGATTTTCATGTTAGCATGTTAATTTTATTTGTACTGGATCCAAACCCTATATATATATATTTGGAATAACAGATAAAGAAACAATCGTTAAAAGGACACAATTTACAAGGACACAAATTACAAGGAAAAAATGAAGATTTTATATGAGTACAGTTATTTCACATATTTATAAATGAACATAAAAATGGTCAATCCGAACATAAAATGATTTTTAATGGGTCCGACACGACATGAAATGAATAAGTTTACAGGATAGGTTAGGGTTGAATAATTCAAGACTATTAAACCGAAAGTCATAAACCTGAACCCGTCAAGCCAATACGCCAACCCGAATGACACCCCATGTTATTATAGAAATGTACCCGGGTAAAACAAATCTAAACAATTAGGCAATAAGTTTACTTCAAAACAAAGAAGTATCACCAATAATTAGATGGCAATCCGTCGGTACACAATAATTAACGGGCTTCATAAAGATAGTTGTGGATATTTTCATTTGCGACGGATTACTGATAAATATTATCAAAGGATAACCGATAACTACTGTTAGGTCGTCCAAGGTGATCGTATTGAATCGAATAAAAAGGTATTGAAACCGAATAGAAACATCATAAATGAAAAAGGTTGCTTGCATTCATACCTCCTTTAGGTGCTAGAATGTTGGTAAGGTTAATGAAAGTGAATCTTGCGTCAGGGAAAACACCGTTGAGCTCATCAACAAGAGGTTTAAGCCTATCATTAAATAACATAACCGCGTCGTTGATCCAATCCACGCAATGTCCTTTAGTATCAGATCTATCCATCTCAGCCGGAGCGCACCCTATCATACCTAAACCGAACACTGCAATCTTCCTCCCTCCCAAGCTATATAGTTTCTGTGGTATAAATCAAGCAAATTGTAAGGATTTTCAGTTCATTAAAAGTTCAATACAAGATGTTAGAGAGATAACACACAGAAAGAAATCTGATTTTCAGTTACTCCAACAAACCAACACAGAGAAAATATTATTTATCAATATCGTTTTGATCTTCGTCTCAATTCTTTAATTTACAAAGACAAACAAAAAACTAAAACGTTTCACGACATATTAAGCATTCCATACTCAGGAATGTGTACCTTAAGTTGTTGAGTGTATTGTTGCGCAAGGACTTCTGCATATTCTGGAATTTTGTGTTGGTGACTAGTGGTATACTTTTCCGGCATCAAGTAGTTATTGATGTAGTCATTGTTTCCAATATTTACTATGTAAATACATTTTCTTAAGTGCTCATCAGTAAGTGTCTTGTTTTGTTGCAGGTCCGCGATACGTGAAAATATTGCCTCGTGATGTTTTAGCTGTTTATCTAAGCACACCCGATCACCCTGCGAAGTTTAAAAATTAACATTTTACGCATAAACAGCGAAGTATGACTAATGTGAATATAAAGGTTATTTTTGTATTTAAATTAGGGTTTATTAATTGGAAAAACGAAACAAGAATTCGAGGAAAATTTTCGAATTTTTTATTCCAACGTAAAACAACTAACAACAAATATGTTTGTCTTTTCAAATAACTTAAGAGTCATTTTCATCATTTAGTGTGTTTTTGGTCGAACATAGAGTCAGGCTGATTTTGTCATGAACCAATATATATAAAATTGTCGCTAAAGGGGTAATTACCAAATGACTTCCAGATTCCTCTCGAATACCAGCACTGCCGCTACCGTAGTTTACACCTCAGCATATCTCTTCGTCAGTTGCGGATGCATGCGACGGAAGGAAGTGATCAAAACCAAGAAGTTGACCTGAAACCATATGTTTGTAGCTTCAACAAACGACATAAAAGATAAGTTGTGAAACATAAGATAAGATGTAGAGAAAGAATTAAACCGATGAGGTCCGCAATGGTTCGGCCATTGGTGAATCGACCGTTGACACCTGTTGGAAAATCGATCCCATAGGGCGGGTAGTTGGCTTTTGCGGACGTCTCAAGATCATTGTTGTTGCCGCAATCCACCAATGAGTCTCCAAACACGAAATAGCAAGGGACACGCGGTGATCCAGCGACGGTACCGACTAGAGCTGTTTCAACCCGCGTCAACCCTATAAGCAAAAGGGCCGATGATAATAGGATGAGGTTTCGAGCCAGGTTTCTTGGACTACAAACAGAACAATTATTATCTATTTTGAATGCAAAATGCATCTTACGTTTGACACGTGGAAGATGTGGGAATGTAGTAAGATTTTTCAATGGTAAGTATGAATTTTCTTTTCAATGGTAAGCAGGAACTTTCTTTTCAATGGCAACTATGAATTTTCTTTTCAATGGCTGGAAGTTTCATTAATTATACACTAAAATGATTTATATGTTAAGCACATAGACGTCCAAAATCTATTTCTAAAATATTATGTTCGGCTCGAATTAGTATGTGTTAAAAGAGGATTGAAACCATTTTAATGATTGAAACCATTTTATTTGGTAACTAATCATTATTTCCATAAAAATGGACTTTTGCAATAATTAAAGTTAGCATTAAGCAGTGTAATATATATGATATATATGATTAACGTTATTTCACGGAAACACTAGGAGGATTTCAATTACATATTTCGGAGAACCCAAGCGGTTTTAGATGTAGGATTACGGTTTTAGAACTCAAACTTAACTTGCTAGAAAAAAAACTCATTTAATCATCTCGTTGTAAACGTGAGAAGTTTTATCTACACTATCTATGTCGGAATTTGTAGACTATTGAGATAGCCAAAATAGAGTTTGAAAGAATGTCACAACATAAGGCTATGGGGTAAACCCTCAAGAAGCACTACCAGTGCTCCTAAGGTGGCACATATGCTATCAATGAAGCACCATGCCCCTCTTCCAATGGCCATTGGTGAAGTGGTATTCATGGGGTAGCTCAAGTAAACCACTCTTCAACACACCCAATCATATTTTGTCATTTCTTTTTTGATTTGTTTTAATTTAAATAAATGGAATAGTTGAGAACAGTATTAATATATAACATAGGTGACTGATGGAAGAAAAGCTAAGTGGTTTAGAGTGGTGAAGTGTGGAGTGTAACGCATAGTGTAATAGGATCATGCTACACCAACTTAGTGAGGTAAACTCTTTCCCTTGGTTAATAATAAATTATATCAATTGTATACATTGTTGCACTTAGTTATTTGAATAAGTCGGTTGGTGAATATGGTGGAAACTCTCTTTCGTTTCTTGATTTTATTATAAAAAGCAAGTGAGAATTGATAGAAAATTTGATATGGCATTAGGAAGTTGCATACATTAAGGGAATGCTAGTGAAACTTAATGCACAATTTAATTACCTTAGTGCGTTAAAGTTTTGGATTTTGCATATATACTTGTAGCATAACGATCATGCCAAAGGAGATGATAAAATAACATATGCTCGAAAATGACTTAACCACATAAGAAAATCAATATCTTTAAAATCTAAATGATAGTTTGAGTTAAATCATTTTCTTACAAAAAAAACCTACATAAAAATTGACCTTAAAAATCTATATAGAACGACTCTCAATCGGTCAAGAAAAGAAAAGACAGTGAAAATAATTAAAATAAAATGGAATTGCCTATCCACAAATATGCAGGGAACACAATTAACCACTCTGTTTTTAACTAAATAAAACCTCGGCAAACCTTCACTACTAGAAAAATTGATCAGTTTCCTACACCATTTTTCGATGGAAATGCGTTGAAAACAATTTCAACAAAAATGGATTTATGGGAAATTTTTGTCTACGCGTTTCCAACACATTACCTACAAAATATGTTGTTGGAAGTTTCCAACGCGTTTCCAACTCAAATAATTAAATCATTTGTTTTCACTTTGTTACGCAATGTTGATATACTTTCTTATGCATGTTTAACGCAATCTTAGTATTTTCTTTTTTAATTTTATTATATTTTCCTATGTATTTCTTAGGCTGATGGGTATACATCAGTGGGCAACCCCCAGTGGTCCTAAATGGTAGCCACATAACCAATCACCCCCCCCCCCCCCCCATCGTTCTCACGCAAACACTGCCCCTATTTTTGGTCACGCATGACCTGACCTCATTGAGGATGGTTAGCAGCCATTTCTCTTGGTTTTCTGACCGTTGCAAATGGTCGGATAAAAAAAAACTTGTAATTTATATATATATATATATATATATATATATATATTTAACATTAACCTATTTCAAATCATTTCAAGCAATTTCAACATATTTTTACCATTCTACTTTTCTATATTTCAACCAATTTCAAACACATTTTAACCCAAAATGGATCCTAACTTTACCCCGGAGGTAAACGCAAGGTGTGGTTTTAGCTTTTGACGAATGGATCAAGTATAACGAATACCTCCAATGACAAGCCAATTCAGGTCAACCCTTCACACCGATGTTTACTTTTTATTAGTTTTTTTTCTTGTTTTTTAGTTTATGCATGGTTTGTAATTTTTTTTAATTAATGTAATCGTTTCCACATTTTCAATTTATGTATTTTAATTTATTTTAATAAATGTTATAATTTAAAATATATAATTTGAATATAAAAATTTTATTACTTAAAAAAGAAATATAGGAAACGGAGAATGATGAAGAATGATGTTTAAGGGTGTATACCTCTAGGTTGAAGGGTGTTGAAGGGTAATGTTAAATGTCAGTGGAACGCTGACGTGGGGCAGACGCGACGAATGAGGGAAATGGTGTTGAGGGGTATATACCCCTTAGCCTTACACGTCTAAATAGTTTTTGTTTTTTTCTTTCTAACGCATTTCCAACACATGCAATTAGTTTTTATATTAATTTATTGCATTTTCTATGCATTTCAACTCATCGATCTAATATTACATTTAATTTTTCGGCACATTTCAAAAAGAAAACCCAAATGTAAACCATAAATAAGATCCTTGTAAGATAACGAAGAAAAAAAGATCAATATAATTCAAAACCTGTTTTACAAACCAACTATAAATACAACTTAATAAAAAGTCTCACAATAATAGAGACCGATTCGAGATGGTCAATTTCCCGGTAGACCCGTAGAGTGGGTTAGGCTCCAAAAACAAGAGAGAAAAAGAGAAACCAAACTTGAGACAAATTTTCTTATTATTTTTCTTCTTTAAACGATTAGAATTTATAGGAAAAAAACACATAAAATAAGAAAAGATAAACAATAAAGAAGCCTAATTATAATATAATAAGGAAACTAAATAATAGATAAACCTAATTAATATATGAAATTCAAATAACAGAGAATCACGTATCATATCACACAATCTATATATATATATATATATATATATATATATATATATATATATATATATTAAAACAATTGAGTTTTATTGAACAAACTCTATTGTTTCCATATATAACAATCACTTCTATGATTTTTTTAACAATTAAATAATTCAAAAAATTAATTAAATTAATCAATAACCCACAATTAATTCACATTACGAAGATATTTAAATATTCAAATTTAATATGTGGTGTATTACTATTTCAAATTTACATTTAAAAAATGTTAGATATTTACTATAATTGCTTATTTATTTTAAAATATTCATTAATTTTAATTTTACTGATACATTCCAATCATTTATACATTAATTTATTTTGCTTTTTAAGAACCGAAGTTGATCACTATTTTTTAGTTTTAATATTTTACGATCTCAATAAAGTTTACATATTTTATATTTGACCAATTTAAATTAGGCCATAAATGTCAAGAATTATCGATTCGTCTAAATTATTCCGGCTAAATTAAAAAAATAAACTAATAAACTAAATAGAAAATAAATATTTTTCATCTTTTATATTTAACCATTTTTTAATTAGGCATAAATGTCAAGATTAATGTATAAAATTGAAAAAAGAATTATCTAATTAATTTATTGTTAAATAAGGTAATGATGTTAAAGTGTTGACAATAATTTCGTGATAATTAAAAAAAAATTAATAGTATATTGTTTAGTTATTGTATTTTCAAGAAAAATGGAAAGTTTTTTATAATAATATTTACATTTATTTATTTCGTGATATAAAAAAATTACATTTAAATTTAGATGTATAGTAAGTTTGTGTAAGTATTAATTTTTATGTACACAAGTTAAAT